>NW_022157107.1:0-214 GCF_004353045.1 Thyridium curvatum
CCCGCCAGCAAATCCTCCTTCGCGTGGCTTTTCGGTATAAGGGCTCTCTAATCGCCCATCCTCCGGCCCCTTCTCGACCCTGCCAAGCACCCTCCTTACCGCCGCTGCCGTGGGAGATGATCATACGGCGCCGCAATGGCTGACCAGGCCAGCCGATCAGGGTCCAGCGACTCCAAGTCCCGCTCTCCGACCAAAAGCTCCAAGAGTGTGCGGT
>NW_022157108.1:0-213 GCF_004353045.1 Thyridium curvatum
TGACGAGTTTGGTGAGTGCGATCTGTCGAGGAACGCCTCCCATGCTTCCGTCGGTTCGCATCTGCAGGATGGCTTGTGTTTCTGCGGGTATCTCCTGTTCGTGGTCTGGCCTTCGGCTGAGTGCGTCTGCTCTGCCGTTTTCAGATCCTTTGCGGTACACGATTTTGAAGTTGAATTCCGAGAGGAATTCGGCCCATCGTGTCTGTCTTTTGT
>NW_022157109.1:0-213 GCF_004353045.1 Thyridium curvatum
TGACGAGTTTGGTGAGTGCGATCTGTCGAGGAACGCCTCCCATGCTCCCGTCGGTTCGCATCTGCAGGATGGCTTGTGTTTCTGCAGGTATCTCCTGTTCGTGGTCTGGCCTTCGGCTGAGTGCGTCCGCTCTGCCATTTTCAGATCCTTTTCGGTATACGATTTTGAAGTTGAATTCTGAAAGAAATTCAGCCCATCGTGTTTGTCTTTTGT
>NW_022157110.1:0-213 GCF_004353045.1 Thyridium curvatum
TGACGAGTTTGGTGAGTGCGATCTGTCGAGGAACGCCTCCCATGCTTCCGTCGGTTCGCATCTGCAGGATGGCTTGTGTTTCTGCGGGTATCTCCTGTTCGTGGTCTGGCCTTCGGCTGAGTGCGTCCGCTCTGCCATTTTCAGATCCTTTTCGGTATACGATTTTGAAGTTGAATTCTGAAAGAAATTCAGCCCATCGTGTTTGTCTTTTGT
>NW_022157111.1:0-210 GCF_004353045.1 Thyridium curvatum
ATACCCGCTGTTCCAGTACTTGTTCGACTTCGTACTCTTCTTCTTCTGTCTCCACTTCTACTGGTTCCTTCAGCCGCACTCCCGGAGGGGCTGGTTCCAGTAGGGAAACGTGAAAAACTGGATGAATTCGCATCGTTTTTGGTAGTGACAGTCTGTAGTTGGATGTCGAGATTTTCTGTACAATCTTGAATGGTCCTAGTTTTTTATGAT
>NW_022157112.1:0-203 GCF_004353045.1 Thyridium curvatum
GGTTCGCATCTGCAGGATGGCTTGTGTTTCTGCAGGTATCTCCTGTTCGTGGTCTGGCCTTCGGCTGAGTGCGTCTGCTCTGCCATTTTCAGATCCTTTTCGGTATACGATTTTGAAGTTGAATTCTGAAAGAAATTCAGCCCATCGTGTTTGTCTTTTGTTGAGTTCTTTTGACGTCGTGAAGTACGTCAGATTCTTGTGGT
>NW_022157113.1:0-201 GCF_004353045.1 Thyridium curvatum
TAGATTTTCTGAAATTTCGGCTGCGTCCCTGGTTTGAGGGGTATCTCGTGGTCGTAGTGTGAATGTGGCGGTAGTCCTGTTTCCAATTCCTTCTGGAACAGTTTGCTGTACTGGCGGTACTCTTCTGGTATCGTCGTAATCCCTTCAGGCGTGTCCCTCTTTAGGTACAGCAATGCTCTGTGGGTGTGTAACTCGCGTGCG
>NW_022157114.1:0-200 GCF_004353045.1 Thyridium curvatum
CCAGGAATAACTCCTCGCCAAGCAGTAGCAGGAGGAAGAAGAGAGGTCGTACGAGATCAGGAGGATCCACGATTACATTACAAGGACGAACGACACAACCAGATTTCATGGTCTGCGTGTGTGTTCGATGAATGCTCAAGGCATCTAGCGAAGAAACTGAAGCACCAATTTATGCCCAGGCGGTGGAAAGAATTCCCACT